>NC_050464.1:9690659-9703159 GCF_903995425.1 Onychomys torridus
AGGACACAGAAGTTTGCAGTCTGAGGAAACAAGACCAGCTGAGGAACTGGCAAGGTGAGGTAGCTGTGGCTTGTTCTGTCTCTCTGATCTTCCAGCATTCACCCCAATAACTGGCCTCAGGTTTGATTTTATTAATAAGACCATTTAAGATTCATACTACACATCTGTGCTTGGGATTTGAACTCAGCTCTTTACTGAGCTTGCAAGGCAAGCACCCTACTGCCTGAGCCATCTCCCCAGCCTTCCTCTACCACAGAGGCAAAGGTAAAGGGTGGTGTGAGACATCCTGGCTGCTGCTTAGATACACAGGAAGGTGCGTTCAGCATTAGTGACTGCCATTTCCATTGCAACCTAACCGCGGCTGATCTCCAGGGCACTGGCATTTTCGAAGGTGATACAACCTGTGTCTGTCTACAGCTCAGGGAAATAAAAGCTGCAGAAAATCTGCCCCACAGCTTCACGACTCCATCTCAACTGTGTTCTGCTTCACTTCAGCACTGTCTTATTTTTAACTAAGAAAAGTTTCACCATCTTAATCAAATAATATTTGCAGATGTGGATAAAATGTGCATATATTAGTGAAATTAACTTGTGAAAGAGTTTTAATTAAGTCATAGGATTGAGGCATTTAAAATAAATAATATTATTAGCTCACTTCAATGCTAGAAAAACAAAGAGAAATTTTGTTCAATTACCCAGAGAATTCAGACCAAAAAATCCACTTGTGCTTTAATCAACGAACCCAGTACCCCGATAGCTCTGGATATAGCAGATAATGACTATAATTTACACTGCCTGAGAATTCTATTAATTCTCCTATACCTTTTTGAGGTTCTATCATTAATTGTTAGGAATGCTTCCTAATCAAGACACAGCCAGTCACCCATACAATTAACCTGTTTCCAAAGGTGCAAATAGAGAGATAATTTATCAATTTCCAAATGTTTCTCCCCTCTGCTGCAACACCAGCCTGGCTTTTCTCCCTAAATATTCCTTGGCTCAGAACCCATGGCAGCCGCCGTCAGCAATCAAGGAAAAACAAAGAATGTGTTCATTTATAAAGGTCAGGCCTGTATCTCTGCAGCGAGGAACAATCATTTGTTAACTTAGGCAAGAGCCTCAGTCATGGCCGCAATTTCCACTATCTAAAGACATGAAATGAGCTAGATTCCTGCAGAGAAATGGCCTTCAAAACCCAATTTATTTGTGAAATTAGAGGGTGTTGTTTTTCACTACCAAGTTGTTCTCTAAAGTGACCTAGGTGTGTCCAGACACAGAAGGGAGACAAATAGTAAGATTCTGCCAGGCAGAGGGCACCAGGTGGCCCGAGTCTTCAGCTATTGCAAAGTGACACTCTTTGAAAGGATGGGGCACCTTCGGCCCAGGGCCTGGAGAGAGCACAGGCTTTGAGGCCTGGGACTCCTGGTTTTGCTTGTCACCAGCTCTGACATGGTAAGCTTCTGTTTAGCCCCAGCTTCCTTTCACGGCACCACACATAGATTAAGCTTATTTTGTGAGGGTCAAGCACAGGCAAGGGGCTTGCCATGCAATCTGGAGTCCGATCTATAGAACCCACACTGCAAGCTGGGTGTGGTGGTACATGCTTGGAATCCCACTGGTGGCTAGCCGGGAGGTGGAGACAGGAGGCACCCTGGGGTCACGGGCCAGCTTGCCTAGCAGACTTGGTGAAGTTCCAAGCCAGTGAGAGACCCTGTCTCAAACAAAAAGTAGAAGGATATCTGGGCTGTTCCGTGACCTACACACACACATGAAAGCATACACCTACACACACACACACACACACACACACACACACACACACACACACCACATTTTAGGTGTGTCTAACACTGCATCCAGTACACATAGGTACTCATTTAAGCCTAACACTCCCCAAATACTTAATCAAATATAGGAGAGCAACTAAAGAAAGTAGCCCTGGCTGAAGGAAACATCCATTTCGTTCACTTATTCATCTGTGTGTCTGTCTATGATGTGTATGTGTCAGATGTGTGAGTCTCTGTATGTGCATACATGCTGTGATGCTTGTGCTGAGGGCAGAGGGCAGCCTTGGGCATCGGTCCTCACCTTCCACCTGGTTTGAGACAGGGTCTCTTTGTGTTCACCACTGTACACTCCAGGCTGGCCGTCCTGTGAGCTTTCATGAATTCTGCCTCTGTTTCCCGTCTTGCTGTAGGAGCTCTGGGATTTCAGGAATGTGCAGTGCATCCAACTTTACATGAATCCTCTAAATTCAGATCCTCATGTTTGTGTGGCCAGCACTCTACCTACTGAGCCTGAAGACATGTTTGAGTAATTCACATCACTGCTCTGTTAGAGGATCTGGAAGCAGCGAACGTGCGGTCCCTTTCCTCATGCGCTATCTGGCTTCCTTTAGTAAGATCTCACGGGCAGTTTCTGAGCTGCCCAAATGCCACCCGTGAAAGTGAGCTGGAGAAAAGAGAGCTGGCTCATGGTCTGCATTAAAAGCCCATTACTTCCAAGCCTGGTCCCCCACCCTCATTGTTCTCAAGCCCCAAACACAACTGCTCCTGGATGTCACAGCCTGTGCTTTAAGGGGGTGGGTCTGAAATTTAAGAATAAAAATTAATGGTGTTGTCCTCAAACACCCTAGAGAAAATGAGGGAGAGACCACAGAGACTGATTCAATTAACATCTGATGGGCCAACACTGAGTGCATGGGAAGCACCTGCTATGTGCTGGGCACCTCCGCTTACAGCCTCAGATTCAGTGTTCACAAAGGACCCTTGCTCAGAGTCTTGAGTTGGAAGGGAAGAGTGCCCAATGGCTCAGCATGGAGCCTGTGCTCTTTCCACCGTGACACTATCTCTAGACCCCATCAAAGCTTCTTAAAGAGAGACCTACAATGCTGATGGGTGGTTAGAAAGGAGTCTACCAATCATGAGCAGGGATGTGATGCATATAGGCTTACTCCCCTCTACCGCTGCCATGCCTGCCTCTGTTCTTTTCATGTCCCGACACTGTAAAGCATATGGAAATAGTTTGTGTGGGTAAAGTGTCAGCTGTGCCCCTGTGAGACCCTCCGCTCAGACCCTCAGAAGCCACATAGAGCCGGATACAGGAGTGTGCCTTTGCAATCCCAGTGAACCTAAGGAAGGATGGGAGGGGAAGGCAGGAGGATCCTGGAGGCTCACAGGACAGCTAGCCTCGAGTCCATATCAGTGAACAACAGAAACCCTGTCTCAAGCAAGGTGGAAGCTAGGGACTGACACCAGAGAATGTCTTCTGACATGCACACACACACACACACACACACACACATACACACACAGAGAGAGAGAGAGAGAGAGAGAGAGAGAGAGAGAGAGAGAGAGAGAGAGAGAGAGTTTTGTTTAGTTCCCTAGGACAAGTTCTCCATATGTACTATAGGCTGACCTTGAATTCACTATGTAACTCAAGCTGGCTTCAAACTCAAGGTCCCCTACTGTGGTCTCCCTGGTGGTATGGATACACCACGCTTGACTTAAAGGAAGGGTGAAGACACAGTTCCTTAAGATCTTTCTTACAGGCGAAGGTAGCAAGGCTGACCCCGGCAACTCCAATCTGAATAAATGTGTGAGACAAGGCTCCACAGAAGAGGACTGTGGCAGACCCTACCTGTACCAGGGGGCATCATGATCTTTCTCTGAGACAGCTCTGGACTTTATAACAGGAGAGAAGGCCACCCAGAGGTCTTCACAGGCCTGGGCCAGCCTTCCTGGGCACATGTCAGAGATGAAGTAGTATAAGGAGGGCTTTACATGTTCTTGTACACACACACACATACACATGTGTATGTATGTATGTATATGCACATATACAAAGTCATATTTTATATATGTATATACTGTAAATATATGCATATATTTTATATATACACATGCACACACATATTCATGCATATGTATACAACACATGTGAACAAATACATACACACACATGCTCATGCACACACATACTGCCCCCACACACATCTATGGATATTCTCCATCTATGACGCCAACTCCACACACCCATCCCTCTGTGTCTGGTGGAGCGGGTTTCTGTGCTGAGTGGAGACTAAGAGTAAACACTGTTATCAACAACAACCTCTGTAACACAGTATCCCATGCATCGCTGACTGCAATCCTGATGGGGAACCTAACATGCTTCTGCATTTCAGTCAAGTCTAAAGAGTGTCTCTGCTCAGCATCTCCTATCTGGTTCCTCTTTTAATTTTTTTTATTCATTATTTTTATTTTGTATTATTTATTTAATTTATGCACTTGAGACAAGATCTTGCTATATAGCCCTTGCTGTCCTTGAGCTTGACAGTAAGCCTCCTGCCTCAGTGCTAGGATTACAGGTGTGTGCCACCAAAACCAATTCTCCTTAATTTGAGTGTGTGTGTTAATGTGTGTGTGTGTACTGCCTGTGTACTCATGTGTGCATGTGCCTGTGAAGGCCACAGCTTGGCTCTGTCTTTCTTTTACTTTGGAAACAAGGTTTCTCCAGGGTCTGGAAATCAAGTAAGCTACACTAATTGGCTAGAGAGTGCACGGACCCACCCATTCCCGTCTCTCCTGTGTATGGTTATGTTGGTAGAGGGTAAAAAGTTCTGCAGTCTTGGGGTACACCGCTCTCCTGGTCTCAGCGTTCAGGGAGCCAGGAGCTCCCTCCACCTACGAGGAAGCCTGTCCAGTGCCCTCTGTCCCCTTCTATCTGCTCCTTGAGAAGCTGTTGGCTTAATTTCTTTCTGTGCTCAGGACTATCAGATGGACGCTAAGCTACCACCAGCCCAGGGGGAAAAAAAAAACCTCACAGCAAGCTGACGCTGTCCCTTGTCCAGGGTCAGCTTAGGAGGCTGGATCTAGCAGGTTGTGGTACTCAAGAGATGCCAGCTAATGTCCTTGTATTACCAGCCGGGGAAAATTACAGTGACCATAATGAAGAGTGAGAATCCTAGACTTGAAGTACCCGACAAGTGGGTTATTTACCGTGTGGGCTGGCCCCGCGCCTCTGTCACGCATTCAGGAGCTGGGAAAACAAACATTTTAAGTGGGGAGAATTACGGCAGACAGGAGGAGGGTAATGGGTGAAGAAATTCATTATTATCTTTACTGCCACTCCGTAAACTTGAAAATTAACATGCCAAAACTCTGAGGGATGGCTCCCGGAAAAGCTAGAGTAATCAGCGTGGCACAGGCGCCTGAGAAAGAGGGCAGTGTCTCCTTGGTCTCCTGGCAGGAAGCACCTTACTCTCTGAGCCCATCTCCCCAGAAGCCTTTAGTTACCTCGTTTTGGAAGTTCCCAAAGGAGTGCAGCCACAGAACAGCACGTGAGCTAGGCAGCTGCTAGGCTTGTGTGTGGCCAGGTTCCAGGCTCCATCTCCCTCAGGAACAGACTCCAGTGGAAGGGAGCTGGAGGGAGGACAGAAGGACGGCATGCACCAGCCCCTTGCCCTATTTGTCATCTGGCAGTGAGCTCACACACAGCCAGAGTTCCCCCCAGGGACCTCACCCCATCATGGCCATCTGCTTATCGCAATGTCCTTGGCCACACTGTTATGAAGGACAGCCACTCCATCAATTTGCATGCCCAGTACCATCATCCTGCTGGACACAAACAATGGGGATTGTTTCC
The DNA here is from genome assembly GCF_903995425.1 of Onychomys torridus. NCBI lineage: Eukaryota > Metazoa > Chordata > Mammalia > Rodentia > Cricetidae > Onychomys > Onychomys torridus. Next base: position 9,696,303 of record NC_050464.1, read on the forward strand.
AGGAGACCACCTCAGTGGCCAGCCCAGAAACCAATGTCTGAGTTCTGTCCCCTTATACATAGCTGATCACCAAGGTGCTCCCTGGACATGAGAAGAGCATGGAATTCTGGTTTGTCTCTTACCCTGACATCACTCCTCACCTCCTCCACTCCTGCCTGGAGCACAAACCTCTCTGAGGCTGCTCTGTGGGAAGCTCAAAACAAGAGAGCTGAGGAGGTGGCCTTGCATGTGTCAGGCAAGCATGAGGACTTGAGTTCAGGTCTGTAGCACCCAGAGGTACAGCAGGACAATATAATCTCAGTGCTGAGGAGGTGTGGGTGGGTAGAGACAGAAGGAGCATATAAAAAGAGAGAAACTGAGGAAGACTACCAATGTCAAGTTGTGGTTTACACACACACACTGTAATGCATAAACATCTATACACCCATATACACACATATACACGTACTCACACAAACATGCATATATACATACACACATACACACTGTACATGCATACCCATGCATATACACCCATGCACACATATACACGCATACATACACACATATACACATAGGCATATATCAAATGTTTGCTCCTAGGAGTTTTAAACTAAATCCTTAGAGAAACACCCAAAACATAGGAAAATAGAGAAATAATCTACATTCCTACTGAAAGTCAAGACCCCTGCCATCACAGGGGGCTCGGACAGGACAGGTGAGCAATGAGCAGCCTTGCCTGAAGGAAAGAAATCTGACCTGCCAAAGATAGCTTTTCAGGGAACCAAGGTCAAAACCTGTAGCACCCAAATACAGGTATTAAGGGAAAGGTGATCTGTACCTCTGGCCAGGGCCACAGGAGAACCATGCCATGTCTTCAAAAGTGACAGAGGCAGCGTGGAGGGACCAAACATGGACTTGTCTTGAATTTGGGAAGGCTCATAAGGAACAGTCCCCACTCAGTGAATGCTGGCAGAGCCCTGGCAACTTCTAGATTGTTCAAACAAAGGTGCAAATATTTCTTTATCCCTCAAATACAGCTACCTTCACCAACTACATCAGTTACGGTGGCCCTGTGTGACAGTTGGTCTTGGTTGTGAAGAGGACTGGATTGGGAGATGTCCAGGATTGATGAAGCACACTTCGGTGGGTTTGTGTTCTGTTTCTAGAGGGAGCTGACACACAAGGGAGGAAAGGAGGGAGGGGACTCTTCCTGAATGTGGGTGGCACCCAGCAGCAGGCTAGTAGCCCAGATGGAAGGGAGCTGGAGAAGGAAACATGTTCCTGTACAACCTCTTTTCTTCCTAAGGGAGCATGTCTAGGGCTTTGGTTTTCAATGGCTGGTTCCAGACTTCAGATCCTTTGGGCTTTCAATGTCAATGCAAAACCAACGATCCTTCAGGAAGTTTCTAGGCCTTCAGTATCAGTTCAGTTCCGATTGGAACTGCTGATGCGTCTGGTTTCTTTCTGGTTTTGCTACTGCCAGGTTCTCAGCTTCTCTGGTGTGTAGAGGAATACTGTTGGACTACACAGCCTCTATTGTATAAGCCAACCAAACACATCCCCTTTTATTATATACAACTCCTGTTTGGTTCTGTTCCTCTAGGGAACCTTAACACAGTGTAGTAACACAAAAGTGAGGCAACTGAGCCTGGTGTGGTGTGCACACTTCTAATCCCAGCACATAGGGGCCTGAGGCAGGAGGGTCTGGAATCTGAGCCCTACCTGGGCTCTCTAGCAAGACTCTGAATAATCATAATAATGATAATAATAGTATTAATATAATAAACTAATTCATTAAATAAAAGTGAAATACCAACAAGGAGGTCCATAACTAAATAAAAGTCCAAGAGAAAGTGATCAAATTAAAGAGAAATAATTCCTCTTACAAAGAAAATACTTCAAGGAGCTTCTGAATCAAACTGACTCAGGTGAATCAGAAAACATGAATGGAACAGAGACATTGGAGAGGAGCTAATAAAACTCTGAGTGGGATAATATGAGATCAGGAGAGACTATTCTCAGATGGAAATACAATTGTCCAAATTAACCACGAACAGAAGCCCCGAAGAACAGGACAGAGTGGAATCAAATAAGAGGGCTTGTGTGGGAAGTCACTGGAGAGTTTTCCTCAGAAGTGAGAGGAAATAGATGAAGAGAGCTCTCAGGAGGAAAAGGAAAATGAAAACCAGATCCAAGAGATACAACGCAAGGCGAGAGCAGGAAGGGGAAGCCCGGCAAACAGGTTGGTGAAAGGAGCTGGGGGCAACTCCCTCAGTTAATATGGAAGACGGCTGTGTCTTTGGTTTTCCTGCTGCCATGACAAAACGCTAAAAACAGCACTTTGAGGAAACAGGGTTTATTTTAGCTCAGAGTTTGAGGGGCTAGTCCATCATGGCGGCAGGAGCGTGAGGTGGCTGGTCACAGGGCGTCCACAGTCAGGAAGCAGAGAGCGATGGATGCTGGTGCTCAGCTCACTTTCTATTTTGTATTCAGTTCAGGACCCAGACTAGGGAAGGATGCTGCTCATAGTTAAGGCACGTCTTCCCACTTGAATTAGCCCAATGCAGAAACTCCCTTATAAGCACGCCCAGAAGTTGGTCTCCTAGGTGACTCCAGATCCTATCAAGTTGACTGTCAATATTCAATATTAACCATCACAACCACTTTAGAAAAGAAAAAAGGAAACAAAGTTTGCTGCTGGGTGTAGTGATACATATCCATAATCTGAGCACTCAGCAGGATGAGGCAGGGAGGGGGATTTGGAGTTCAAAGCCAGGTTGGACTACATAGCAAGACCCTGTCTGAAATTAAAAACAAAACAAAACAACAACAGCTTACTGAACACCAATAAAGGGAGAGTGGATATTTGTACCCAAGCAAAATGTCCATCCCTTACAGACACATACAGAGGTAACACAAAGAGCAACTCAAAGAAAATAAGTTAAAACGAGAAACCTCTATGCAATAGAATAGAGGAGTAGGGGAGCTCCAGCATGAGAACTGCAGGTCTATCCCCAGTACCCACATAAGAGTCTCATACAGTGACGTATACCTAAATCCCAGTGTCCAGCACGTTGAGGCTAGCAAGTCTTTGGGGCTAGTTGCTCAACCAGGCCTAGCAAAAATGGTGAGCTCTAGGGTTGATAAGAGATGCTGTTACAAAAAGTTGGGTAGAAAGTAAAGGAAGACACCAGACATTGCCAGCCCTTAAAATGTCCATGATGGGGGTGCTCCCCAAAGCAGAGTTTAAGTTATAAACGGAGCAATGAACCTGCTGCTGGCAGTTGTGGGTAACTGTCCAGATCTAGAGGAGGCTTCAGCATCTCACCAGCTTTGTGGCTGTCCAGGTACTCTGTGCTGTCAGGAAGCTGCCTATGGGAGTCACCCCAGGGGTTCCAGAGTCTCTACTATAAGGCACAGGTGGCCCTCAGTACCTGAGCTTTGTGGTTTTGTGAAAAAACCCAGTCTAGAGGCAACAGATGTGAGTACAACAGGATGGGTGAGAGAGCAAGGGAACGGAGAGGCAGAGAGAAGTCCAGGGAAGTCACAGGGGCTACCCAGCTACAGCAGAAGATGCTTTTGATTCGGGACTGTCCCTCCCTTCTTCCTCCTCTGCCTCCTCCTCCATTCCACTTCCCTCCTCCTTTCTTCCTCCTCTTCCTCCTCCTCCATTCCACTCCCCTCTGGCCTCTATACATATGCACATCTATGCACACATGCTCCCCGACACCTCTGCACCTACATACACAGGAACAAGTGCACACACAAAAGCAAACCAACTCTCTTCCCACAGTGATTTGTGCTATCTACAATTTGCCTGTTCATCTCTTGGTGCTCATTGGAGGGCAGTAACAACATGCATTCATTTTTGTGTCCACAGTGCCTCAAGAGAGGGCTGAGAGAGTCCTCAAGTTATGTATTATCAAAAGCTTTTTAGCACTCAAATACAAGCGGTCTCTCCCTCCATAAGCTGATTTTGTCCTTGACACATCCTGCCCGGCACTTGTCCTCTATTGCTTCCTGTTATTTGGTTATCATTCTCCTCCTCTGCACCTATCCATGGTGTGCCCTTCACACACTCCCTCCGGGGACAGCTCTCTTTTTAAACCATCTCACCTCCGGCTACTGAGAACCACTGAGAGATGCCGATTCCCCCAGCTCCATCTTCTGCCCTAGTTGGCCATTTGCTTGACACCTGCCTTCTGGACTTTTCCACTTGGGCACCTAAAATGCGATGTGCAGAAGTGGGGAGATGGCTCTGTCAGTACAGTGCTTGCCTGGCCAACATGAGGACATGCGTTCCTCTATTCCCAGCAACCATGTGAAAATGCTGGGCCCAGTGACACGTGACTGAAGTCTCGGCACAGACAGGAGGAGCACTGGTCAGCACATGGGCTGCTCTTCTGGTCTGTTTTTATGGCCTTTCCCTCATAGGACTGTGACACTCTGAGGCCAAGGATGTATCTGAGACACGAAGTGTGTGTGCAGCCCAGCATCTGACATAGTCTCTGACCGGAAGCAGGTCCTTGTGGATTAGTTCCACTCTACAGACCCTAACAAGACTGTAAGTCCCTTAAACACAGCACAGATGACCCCACAGGAACATGGTATCAATCTAATAACCAATATCTCTTTTTTGAGCTGAGGATGGAACCCATGGCCTTGTGCTTGCTAGGCAAGCGCTCTACCACTGAGCTAAATCCCCAACCCAAATAACCGATATCTTTGAGACTGCTCATCAGATGGCCTATCACAAAGGGGTTCTACAGGGCATAAAACACATGGTGACATTTGGGTCAACACTTGGTGTGTTGGTTAATGTTGACTGCCAACTTGACAGGATCCAGAATCATTAGCTAGGGGGCAAACTTCTGGGCATGTCTGTAAGGGAGTTTCTGGATTAGGTTAACTAAGGTGGGAAGCCCCACACTGAATGTGGGAGGCATCATTCCCTAGGCTGGGGTCCTGGACTGAATAAAAAGGAGAAAGTGAGCTGATCACCAGCATCCGTCTGTTTCCTGACTGTGGATACAATGTGACCAGCTGCCTCACACTTCTGCTGCTGTGCCTTCCTTGACACAACAGATTGCACACTCAGTCCCGGAGTCAAAAGAAACCCCTCCGCCCTTAAGTTGCTTCTTATCCAGTGGCTTGTCACGGCGGCAAGGCACAAATGGATCCACTCAGATCGCATCGACATGAGAAAGAACAAGAGCACAACCCCACTGGGTGCCCTCACCCCACCTGCCACCTCTCATGTTTGGTGGGAGGGAGACAGCTGTCTCTGGTGCATCAGCAAAGGTGAGAATTTGATTTGTGTGTGTGCATGTATACATGCACATGTATGTGATGTTGAAGGTCAGAGCTCAATTTCAGGGGGTCTTCCTCCAGCTTTCTCCATCTTGGTGTTTGAGACATGGCCTCTCATTGACACCAAGCTCATCACTATAGCCAGGCAGGCTGGCCAATAAGCTCTGGAGATACACCTGTCTCTGCTTTCACAGTGCTGGGGCTATGGACATGTGCTGCTACCTGGCCTTTACATGAGCACTGGGGAACCGAACTCAGGTCCTTGCACTTAGTCAGTAAATGCTTTATCACTTGAGCCATCTCCTCAGCTCCTGGGAATTTGATTTTAAGAGTGCTACACTGGAGTGGACCACAAAGCTGGCCACTCACCCCAGGCCTTACCCTTGCAGAAGACACAATTGCTCATCAGTCACTGACAGACATTCCTTATGGCACACAAAGAGGCCTGGCTCTTGCAGTAAGCAAAGAACCAGTCATTTCGCTGGTGGTGCAGTGTGGGACGAAGGTGAAAGGGAAAGGAGGGAGATGAAGCACGCCAATGAATTACGTGAGATAGAAGATAGTTAATAATAGTAATTATATTAGTGATAGCATGCATTATTCATACTTAGTTAATAGTCATTACATTAGCAATGATAGGGTAGTTGCAAGTTAATGGGCTAATGATGATTGCATTGAGTGTTGAAATAATAACAGATAGAAGAGTAAGGCTATGCTAACAGATCTATCTGCAAAGGGGGGAGCTCAGCCCCTTGAGTGTTATGATGTGTGCATAGGGGCGGAGGGTTGAGAAACTGTGGAGGGAGGAGAAACCGGCCTCCGAGAAAGGGAGGCTGTGGTTTGGCATCCGGCATAGTATCAGCACTTAGGAAGTGGAGACAGGAGGATCAGGAGTTCAAGGTCATCCTCCATAACATAGTGAGTTCAAGGTCCGCCTGGGCTACATGGCAGCTGGTTTGAAAAAGTCACAAAGGCTTCCAGGAGAACCCGTTAGCCAGAAACACACCCTATGGACTGGGGTGGTAACTGTGGGTCCTGAGACACATGGCTGATGTGCCTGGATCTGTTGAGTTTGGGTCAGGAAGGCAGGAAAGCTTTGGTGTCATCTCTGCCTAGACAGGACTTCTACCAACTATGAGTTCCACAGGAGCCCAATATTGAGTTTCTGGGGTGAAATGGGAAATTGGAATTCCAACAGAAGCTGTCCCTGTTCTTCTGAGGGTCCTGAGTCTTCTCTTCTTCCCACAGAGGCAGTGAGCCCAGCTACATATAAGCGTGCACCTTCTGTGTGTGCTTGCATGCAGGCAGAGCTCTATACACATATGCATGCTTGTGTATACAAGCAGCAAAGCTGTGTGTGCACATATGCATGTGTGATGTGTATGCCCATGTGGGCTATGAACATGTGAGGTGGGTACTTGCTCATGTGGGTGTACATATGCTTAGGAAAGAAAAATGGTGGGCACTTTCCTCCATCATTCTCTGCCTTATTTGTTGAGATAGGGCATCTGTGGGGTTGGAATGAGAACGGCCCCCATAGGCTCATACTTGAATGCTTGGTTCCC